>NC_086445.1:109896473-109913973 GCF_028390025.1 Pseudophryne corroboree | reverse complement strand
ACCCCCTCAAGCTACTCCAGCCAATGCCTGCACATGAAGGGGTATATCAGGAGCTGCAGGATGAGCTTGAGGTTGTCCTGAATTTTGTGTCACTCCTGCGACCCATGTGTCTGGATCTGGTACCTGTTCCTCCATGTTCCTGGTTACCTACCTGTTCCTCCGTGTTCCTGGTTACCTACCTGTTCCTCCGTGTTCCTGGTTATCTTCCTACAGCTCCGTGGAACTACAAGCTTCAGCAACACCTGCATTTGTTTACAGGCTTAACACTAATCTCCAACACAGTGTGCTTCAGCCTCAGCAGTAGAGACTCTCACTCCAGGTACATTCCATCACCTCACCTGTGACACAGCTTGCTTGCTGCCTGTGCCTCATCACCTGCACTGTGAACTTTGCAAGTCTCCTGCCTCTGCTAGCAGGTTTGCTGTATACAACCATCTCTGCTGGCTCCACGTTTTAACTACTCTGGTTCCCATACCAGACTATCATTTCATCAGTCATCATTCATCAGTTATCATTCATCAGTTATCATTCATCAGTTGTCATATTTCTGTTGCCATAGACTCTCAGCTTTCACGCTGCACCATTTACATTGCATTTCTTATTGTTTATTTCTGCTGCCTTTGTGAACTTTTCAGTTAATAAAACATCATTGCGTTCATAGGTGTGCGCAGGGGGGGTGCCTGGTGCGCACAGGCACCCCCTAATGTCTGGCACCCCGATCTCACATGCCTGATGCAGCGATCGCCGAGCAGGCTGATTACTGTCCCCTCTGCGCTGCACCCTGTCAGGAATGCATTCCATGTACAAAAACAGTGTGATGTGACGTGATTATGTCATGCTGCTCGCATGCCCACCCGTCACACCCGCCACATACACACCTCTCTCCTTCTATGCTATGCCAACGCCAGCCACTGATGAGGAGCAGCATGCAGCCAGCGTTCCTCTTAGAAAGACAAATTCAATACTAGCAGACGGCCGGCAGCAGCATTGACACGTCACTCATTTTTTCAGCAGCATCAGTACTAGTCTGCGACTGTCAGTGTCAGTGAGTGACTGACTTGTAAGTAAGCTGGTGCAGCTTGCAGGGGAAAGTGAGGGGGAGCCAGACCAGGCTGAGGAGGAGCAGTGTAATTGCAGTGAGTGCCATCAGGGGTGTTTGTTTGGTGCACACCACAACATCTGACAATGAATCTGCTTTATTGGGATTGGTACAAAGATGGATATTTTATATGTGTTGACCATCAATAGATGGTTATAAACACGCCCAAAAGGCGGTTCTAGACACCCCCCGACGGTGCACCCCCTAATAAAATGTGCTGCGCACGCCAGTGATTGCGTTCATGCGCAGAAACTTAATCCAGCCTCCTCACTTCTTCCCTCCTACCTCCACTGACCCACTAGCGCCCCCTCCGGGGACACAAGCAAAACCGAACCTGACAAAGAGGCCTCGGTTCTTCTTGCAGTAGATTCAGAAGATCCGCGTACCAAGCCCTTCTTGGCAAATCTGGGGCAATGAGGATCGCTTGAACCCTTGTTCTCCTTATGAGCTTTAGGATTCTTGGGATGAGTGGGAGTGGTGAAAACACGTACACCAACCGGAACACCCACGGAGACACTGCCACTGCCTGTGGGTCCCTCGACCTGGAACAATAAGGCTGAAGCTTTTTGTTGAGACGAGAGGCCAACATGTCTATTTGGATAATCCCCAAAGGTCTGTTATTTCCATGAACACCTCCGGATAGAGACCCCACTCCCCTGGATGGAGATCGTGTCACTGTTGAGGAAGTCTGCTTCCCAGTTGTCTACTCCCGGAATGAAGATGTCCAGAGGAGTATTCTTGTGACCTCTGACATTGCCGCTCTGCTCTTCGTTCCGCCTTGTCGGTTTATGTAAGCCACTATTGTTACGTTGTCCGACTGCACTTGAATGGCCCGATTACTTTGAAGAGGGGCTGCCTGAAGACCGTTGTAGAAGGCTCTTGATGGGCAGGCCGGCTTCCAGGCTTGACCACCTTCCTTGGAAGGTTACTCCTTGAGTGACTGCTACCCTATATATATATATATATATATATATATATATATATACACATAGCATATTACACAGGCATACATATATATATATATATATATACATATACATACAGTACACGTGTGTGTGTGTGTATATATATATATATATATATATACGCATGTATATATATCATATGTGCGTGTGTGTGTTTATATATATATGTATATACATGTGTATATATGTATGCACATGGATATATATGTACTATAATTAAAATAAAGTAAACTTTTATTAAGCACTTACAAGTGCCACCAGGAAGAGAGCAGGCTGCAGAGGACGCTAGAGAACCATTAACAATACTCATGCAACTTTTTATTTTTATTTTGGTGGAGGGGGGTTTCTGGGTGCTCGGAAACCCCCCTGGGTGCGCCACTGCAGGTTCCCTGTGGTCAAATATGAACCAGGAACAGCATGAGGTGCTGTGAATTAGTGATGGTCATCGATGGCTTTATAAAACCAACAATGGTTGAATCCTCTGTTGATCGATGGTTGATCCTGAGTTGCGTATGAGCCAGTGACATGCAGTGGGGTGAGGCAGAACCAGTGGCGGAACTAGCGAGCGGTGGTCCCAGGTGCAACAAAATGCTTTGCCCCCCCCCCTCATCCCGTCCAAGTCCACCCCCTCGCCCCTGGAGAGGATCTGGGGAGGAGGACCTGCTCAGGGCAAGGGAAAGGGATACCTAGCAACAGTGCTGTAACTAGACATTTTAGTGCTATGTGCAAGAAACGGCATTGGCGCCCCCCCCCCCTTAATATAAAATAGGGGCAGTGCGTGCCGTAGGCGAGCGCAAAAAATATAGGGACGTGGCTTCATGGGGAAAGGGTGTGGCCACAAAATAATACCAATTCATATAACGGTGCACAGTTGTCTCCATTATTCAAATTACGCTGCACAGTAGCGCCACTACACCAGGTAGAGACCCTTTTACACATTACGGTGGACATATTCCCCTTTTTACACATTACGGCAGTGTCCTCTTTTTACACATTACGGCAGACAGCATCCCCCTTTTTACACATTACGGCAGACAGCATCCCCCTTTTTACACATTACGGCAGACAGCATCCCCCTTTTTACACATTACGGCAGACAGCGTCCCCTTTTTACACATTACGGCAGACAGCGTCCTCTTTTTACACATTACGGCAGACAGCGTCCCCTTTTTTACGCATTACGGCAGACAGGGTTCCCTTTTTACACATTATGGCAGACAGCGTCCCCTTTTTACACATTACGGCAGACAGAGTCCCCTGTTTAGATATTACGGCAGACAGAGTCCCCTTTTTACACATTACGGCAGACAGCGTCCCCATTTTTACACATTACGGCAGACAGAGTCTCCTCATTACACATTACGGCAGACAGAGTCCCCTTATTACACAGTACGGCAGACAGCGTCCCCCTTTTTACACATTACGGCAGACAGAGTCCCCCTTTTTACACATTACGGCAGACAGCGTCCCCCTTTTTACACATTACGGCAGACAGCGCCCCCTTTTTACACATTACAGCAGACAGCGTCCCCCTTTATACAAAGAAAGAAAGAAAGAAAGAAAGAAAGAAAGAAAGAAAGAAAGAATAGATTATACTTACTGGCTCCTCGGTGCAGGCAGATGATGATCCCGGGCAGGCAGTGAAGGAAGAGGAGGCAGGTGGAGGAGGGAGCCGCAGCAGTGCAGTGTAATTGGTGGAGACGCTGCTGCAGCTGTCCTCTCCTTCCACATAGGCTGGCCGTCGCTGCTGTGATGAGGGAAGCGCATCCCATCATTCACATCAGCGGAGGACAGCCTATGTGGAAGGAGAGGACAGCTGCAGCAGCGCCTCCACTAATTACAGTGCGGTGCTGCGGCTCCAGTCCCCCTCCCTCCTCCTCCACGTGGCTGTGTCCCTGCGCTGAGTGCGCTCTCCTCGGCGGTCCGCAGCGACAGGCGGCATGTAATGAGTCATTTTGACTCATTACATGCTGCGCTGGCTTTGGGCCCCTTCACAGTGGCGGGCCCCAGTGCAAGGTACTGCCTGCACTGGTAGTTCCGCCACTGGCAAGAACCTTTCTTCTCATACTAACGTTTGTGCAAGAGTTTTGACCATATAAAGTATATGAAAAATGCAAAGAATATGTTACAAATAGCTTCTTTGTATTATTCTAATCATTTTTATAGTCAAAACTCTGGAGTAAAAAGTCTATGGTAGGTGAGGCGCTGAACATCTTTGATCAAAACTCACCAAATTTCCAGGAGTTCATATTGCTGTACCTGTGTATAATGCCCAGATGTACCCTTGGGCTCATATATTGTGTGTAAATCTGGCTCTTGCCATTAATGAAAAATTAAGAGAAAAGTCCAGAAGTAGAGCATTCTCATACCTCCCAACTTTATATTTCCCTAAAGAGGGACACACGCTCCTGACAAGGGGTGTGACCTAAGAAAAGGAGGCGCGGCTTAGCAGGAGGACCTGCGATCGCGAGCCACGCCCCCGTTTTCATCACTGAGGGGGCATGCCCAGCGCTCTGTGAGCCGCTGGCATGCCCCCTCTCCCTCTGAATCCAGTGAATAGACGCTGTGCGCATGCGCACAGCATCTATTTACCGCTGCTCTGCTAAGCAGGGCAGCGAGACATAGAAACTCCCAACTGCCCCCCCCCCCACCGCGGGACACTGCGGCCGCGGGTGGGACAGCGGGACAGTCCCCCAAAAACGGGACTGTCCCGCGAAAATCGGGACAGTTGGGAGGTATGCATTCTGTCCCTCCTGGAGAGGGTCATGTTGGGAGGTATGACATTCTATCCTGGAATTCTAAAACAAGCAACGTTCTATCCAGGAATTCTGCTACAGTCACATGACCTTCTAGTGTACCCTTGAATACTGCAACACGCAACGTTATATCTTGATATTTTTGCAACAGGCCACTTTCTTCGGGATACGGTCGTTAGGTCGACCCAACTTAGGTCGACAGTCAGTAGGTTGCATGCATTTAGGCCAACATGGGCATTAGGGCGACATGTAGGTTGACATGTCAAAAGGTCGACATGAGTTTTTCAGTTTTTTATTTTGGGAATTTTTCATACTTAATGATCCACGTGGAGTACCCTTGGAACAGCAACGAGTCATGCGAGGGTCCACGGTGCACTAATTGGGGTTCCCGGTCACTTTATGGAGAAAACTACACCAAAAACAGTCCAAAAAAATCATGTCGACCTTTTGACCTAGTACATGTCGACCTAATGCCAATGTCGACCTAATGACTGTCGACCTAAGTTGGGTCGACCCAACGACCCATACCCCTTTCTTCAGCCTGGAAAAATATTTTATTTACATTACTCTCCCAGCATCAGGTCTCTGAGTGACGTCAGCAGTGTGCGACTCGCACATGTGCACTCCCCGTGGCCCGGAAGGCAGTGATCACAGTGCAGGGATTCGGGTCTGGCTCACACACCTGCGGGGCGGCTGGAGCAGTCTGTGACCGGTGATCAGGAGCAGTGTGTGACCATGGTGGGGGAGCCTGGAAGGGGCAAGAAGAAATCGTCTCTGATCAATGATAGGAATGACCCGGTGAAGAACTTCGAGCGCTGGAAGAGGAATTACACGAAGAAGGCGGAGAAGTGTAAGAGCCGGAGGAAGCAGAACAAGAAGCCGGAGTGGCAGATAGAGAGGGAGACCATCGGCCGCCTGGTGCAGCGCTACAGCGAGGTGAGGATCCCTCTGTATACAGGCATTCTGTGTGACAGGGGTTACCGTCATCTATGGTGATACACTGTGACACTGCTGCTGGTGTATATATTCTCTCTGGTGATACACTGTGACACTGCTGCTGCTGGTGTATATATACTCTCTGGTGATACACTGTGACACTGCTGCTGCTGTATATATATTCTCTCTGGTGATACACTGTGACACTGTTGCTGCTGCTGGTCTATATACTCTCTGGTGATACACTGTGACACTGCTGCTGGTGTATATACTCTCTGGTGATACGCTGGTGACACTGCTGCTGGTGTATATATACTCTGGTGATACACTGTGACGCTGCTGCTGGTGTGTATATACTCTGGTGATACACTGTGACTTCTGCTGCTGGTGTGTGTATATACTCTCTGGTGATACATGGTGACACTGCTGCTGCTGTTGGTGTATATACTCTCTGGTGATACACTGGTGACACTGCTGCTGCTGGTGTATATACTCTCTGGTGATACACTGGTGACACTGCTGCTGCTGGTGTATATACTCTGGTGATACACTGGTGACACTGCTGCTGCTGGTGTATATACTCTGGTGATACGCTGGTGACACTGCTGCTGCTGGTGTATATACTCTGGTGATACGCTGGTGACACTGCTGCTGCTGGTGTATATACTCTGGTGATACGCTGGTGACACTGCTGCTGCTGGTGTATATACTCTGGTGATACGCTGGTGACACTGCTGCTGCTGGTGTATATACTCTGGTGATACGCTGGTGACACTGCTGCTGCTGGTGTATATACTCTGGTGATACGCTGGTGACACTGCTGCTGCTGGTGTATATACTCTGGTGATACGCTGGTGACACTGCTGCTGCTGGTGTATATACTCTGGTGATACGCTGGTGACACTGCTGCTGCTGGTGTATATACTCTGGTGATACGCTGGTGACACTGCTGCTGCTGGTGTATATACTCTGGTGATACGCTGGTGACACTGCTGCTGCTGGTGTGTATATACTCTGGTGATACGCTGGTGACACTGCTGGTGTATATACTCTCTGGTGATACGCTGGTGACACGGCTGCTGGTGTATATACTCTGGTGATACACTGGTGACACTGCTGCTGCTGGTGTATATATACTCTGGTGATACGCTGGTGACACTGCTGCTGGTGTATATATTCTCTCTGGTGATACACTGGTGACACTGCTGCTGGTGTATATATTCTCTCTGGTGATACACTGTGACACTGCTGCTGGTGTATATACTCTCTGGTGATACACTGTGACACTGCTGCTGCTGGTGTATATACTCTCTGGTGATACACTGTGACACTGCTGCTGCTGGTGTATATACTCTCTGGTGATACACTGTGACACTGCTGCTGCTGGTGTATATACTCTCTGGTGATACACTGTGACACTGCTGCTGCTGGTGTATATACTCTCTGGTGATACACTGTGACGCTGCTGCTGCTGGTGTATATACTCTCTGGTGATACACTGTGACGCTGCTGCTGCTGGTGTATATACTCTCTGGTGATACACTGTGACGCTGCTGCTGCTGGTGTATATATACTCTGGTGATACACTGGTGACACTGCTGCTGGTGTATATATTCTCTCTGGTGATACACTGTGACACTGCTGCTGCTGGTGTATATACTCTGGTGATACACTGGTGACACTGCTGCTGCTGGTGTATATATTCTCTCTGGTGATACACTGTGACACTGCTGCTGGTGTATATACTCTCTGGTGATACACTGTGACACTGCTGCTGGTGTATATACTCTCTGGTGATACACTGTGACACTGCTGCTGCTGGTGTATATATACTCTGGTGATACACTGGTGACACTGCTGCTGGTGTATATATTCTCTCTGGTGATACACTGTGACACTGCTGCTGCTGCTGGTGTATATACTCTCTGGTGATACACTGTGACACTGCTGCTGCTGCTGGTGTATATACTCTCTGGTGATACACTGGTGACACTGCTGCTGCTGGTGTGTATATACTCTGGTGATACACTGTGACACTGCTGCTGGTGTATATACTCTCTGGTGATACACTGGTGACACTGCTGCTGGTGTGTATATACTCTGGTGATACACTGTGACACTGCTGCTGCTGCTAGTGTATATACTCTCTGGTGATGCACTGTGACACTTGCTGCTGGTGTATATACTCTCTGGTGATACACTGGTGACACTGCTGCTGCTGGTGTGTATATACTCTCTGGTGATACGCTTATGACACTGCTGCTGCTGGTGTGTATATACTCTGGTGATACACTGCTGCTGCTGGTGTGTATATACTCTCCGGTGATACACTGTGACACTGCTGCTGCTGGTGTATATACTCTGGTGATACCCTGTGACACTGCTGCTGGTGTATATACTCTCTGGTGATACACTGGTGACACTGCTGGTGCTGGTGTATATACTCTCTGGTGATACACTGGTGACACTGCTGGTGCTTGTGTATATACTCTCTGGTGATACACTGGTGACACTGCTGCTGCTGATGTATATACTCTCTGGTGATACGCTGGTGACACTGCTGCTGCTGGTGTGTATATACTCTGGTGATACACTGCTGCTGCTGGTGTGTATATACTCTCTGGTGATGCACTGTGACACTGCTGCTGCAGGTGTATATACTCTCTGGTGATACGCTGGTGACGCTGCTGCTGGTGTATATACTCTCTGGTGATACACTCTGACACTGCTGCTGGTGTATATACTCTCTGGTGATATGCTGGTGACACTGCTGCTGCTGGTGTATGTATACTCTGGTGATACACTGTGACGCTGCTGCTGGTGTGTATATACTCTGTGATACACTGTGACTTCTGCTGCTGGTGTGTATATACTCTCTGGTGATACACTGTGACACTGCTGCTGGTGTATATACTCTCTGGTGATACACTGTGACACTGCTGCTGGTGTATATACTCTCTGGTGATACACTGGTGACACTGCTGCTGGTGTATATATTCTCTCTGGTGATACACTGTGACACTGCTGCTGGTGTATATACTCTCTGGTGATACACTGTGACACTGCTGCTGGTGTATATACTCTCTGGTGATACACTGTGACACTGCTGCTGGTGTATATACTCTCTGGTGATACACTGTGACACTGCTGCTGGTGTATATACTCTCTGGTGATACACTGTGACACTGCTGCTGCTGGTGTATATATACTCTGGTGATACACTGGTGACACTGCTGCTGGTGTATATATTCTCTCTGGTGATACACTGTGACACTGCTGCTGCTGCTGGTGTATATACTCTCTGGTGATACACTGTGACACTGCTGCTGCTGCTGGTGTATATACTCTCTGGTGATACACTGTGACACTGCTGCTGGTGTATATACTCTCTGGTGATACACTGTGACACTGCTGCTGGTGTATATACTCTCTGGTGATACACTGTGACGCTGCTGGTGTATATACTCTCTGGTGATACACTGTGACACTGCTGCTGCTGGTGTATATACTCTCTGGTGATACGCTGGTGACACTGCTGCTGCTGGTGTGTATATACTCTGGTGATACACTGTGACACTGCTGGTGTGTATATACTCTGGTGATACACTGTGACTTCTGCTGCTGGTGTGTATATACTCTCTGGTGATACGCTGGTGACACTGCTGCTGCTGTGTATATATATACTCTGGTGATACACTGTGACACGGCTGCTGGTGTATATACTCTCTGGTGATACACTGGTGACACTGCTGCTTCTGGTGTGTATATACTCTGGTGATACACTGTGATGCTGCTGGTGTATATACTCTGGTGATACACTGTGACACTGCTGCTGGTGTATATACTCTCTGGTGATACACTGGTGACACTGCTGCTGCTGGTGTGTATATACTCTCTGGTGATACACTGTGATGCTGCTGCTGGTGTGTATATACTCTGGTGATACACTGTGACGCTGCTGGTGTATATACTCTCTGGTGATGCACTGTGACACTGTTGCTGCTGGTGTATATACTCTCTGGTGATATGCTGGTGACACTGCTGCTGCTGGTGTATATACTCTGGTGATACCCTGTGACACTGCTGCTGGTGTATATACTCTCTGGTGATACACTGGTGACACTGCTGCTGCTGGTGTATATACTCTCTGGTGATACACTGGTGACACTGCTGCTGCTGGTGTGTATATACTCTCTGGTGATACGCTGGTGACACTGCTGCTGCTGGTGTGTATACTCTCTGGTGATACGCTGGTGACACTGCTGCTGCTGGTGTGTATATACTCTGGTGATACACTGCTGCTGCTGGTGTGTATATACTCTCTGGTGATACACTGTGACACTGCTGCTGCTGGTGTATATACTCTCTGGTGATACGCTGGTGACGCTGCTGCTGGTGTATATACTCTCTGGTGATATGCTGGTGACACTGCTGCTGCTGGTGTATATATAATCTGGTGATACACTGTGACACTGCTGCTGTATATATTCTCTCTGGTGATACACTGTGACACTGTTGCTGCTACTGGTGTATATACTCTCTGGTGATACACTGTGACGCTGCTGCTGGTGTATATATACTCTGGTGATACACTGTGACGCTGCTGCTGGTGTGTATATACTCTGGTGATACACTGTGACACTTCTGCTGCTGGTGTATATACTCTCTGGTGATACACTGTGACACTGCTGCTGGTGTATATACTCTCTGGTGATATGCTGGTGACACTGCTGCTGCTGGTGTATATATAATATGGTGATACACTGTGACACTGCTGCTGCTGTATATATTCTCTCTGGTGATACACTGTGACACTGTTGCTGCTGCTGGTGTATATACTCTCTGGTGATACACTGTGACGCTGGTGTATATATACTCTGGTGATACACTGTGACGCTGCTGCTGGTGTGTATATACACTGGTGATACACTGTGACGCTGCTGCTGGTGTATATACTCTGGTGATACACTGTGACACTGCTGCTGCTGGTGTATATACTCTGGTGATACACTGTGACACTGCTGCTGGTGTATATACTCTCTGGTGATACACTGGTGACACTGCTGCTGCTGGTGTGTATATACTCTGGTGATACACTGTGACACTGCTGGTGTATATACTCTGGTGATACACTGTGACACTGCTGGTGTATATACTCTGGTGATACACTGTGACACTGCTGCTGGTGTATATACTCTCTGGTGATACACTGGGGTCACTGCTGCTGCTGGTGTGTATATACTCTGGTGATACACTGTGACACTGCTGCTGCTAGTGTATATACTCTCTGGTGATGCACTGTGACACTGTTGCTGCTGGTGTATATACTTTCTGGTGATACACTGGTGACACTGCTGCTGCTGGTGTGTATATACTCTCTGGTGATACGCTGGTGACACTGCTGCTGCTGGTGTGTATATACTCTGGTGATACACTGCTGCTGCTGGTGTGTATATACTCTCCGGTGATACACTGTGACACTGCTGCTGCTGGTGTATATACTCTGGTGATACGCTGTGACACTGCTGCTGGTGTATATACTCTGGTGATACACTGGTGATACACTGCTGCTGCTGGTGTGTATATACTCTCTGGTGATATGCTGGTGACACTGCTGCTGCTGGTGTATATATAATCTGGTGATACACTGTGACACTGCTGGTGCTTGTGTATATACTCTCTGGTGATACACTGGTGACACTGCTGCTGCTGGTGTATATACTCTCTGGTGATACGCTGGTGACACTGCTGGTGTATATACTCTCTGGTGATACACTGGTGACACTGCTGCTGCTGGTGTGTATATACTCTCTGGTGATACGGTGGTGACACTGCTGTTGCTGGTGTATATACTCTCTGGTGATACGCTGGTGACACTGCTACTGCTGGTGTATATATACTCTGGTGATACACTGCTGCTGCTGGTGTGTATATACTCTCTGGTGATGCACTGTGACACTGCTGCTGCTGCTGTATATACTCTGGTGATACCCTGTGACACTGCTGCTGCTGGTGTATATACTCTCTGGTGATACGCTGGTGACGCTGCTGCTGGTGTATATACTCTCTGGTGATACACTGTGACACTGCTGCTGGTGGATATACTCTCTGGTGATATGCTGGTGACACTGCTGCTGCTGGTGTATATATACTCTGGTGATACACTGTGACACTGCTGCTGCTGGTGTGTATATACTCTGGTGATGCACTGTGACACTGCTGCTGCTGGTGTATATACTCTCTGGTGATACACTGGTGACACTGCTGCTGGTGTATATACTCTCTGGTGATACACTGGTGACACTGCTGCTGCTGGTGTATATACTCTCTGGTGATACGCTGGTGACACTGCTGCTGCTGGTGTGTATATACTCTCTGGTGATACACTGGTGACACTGCTGCTGCTGGTGTGTATATACTCTCTGGTGATACGGTGGTGACACTGCTGCTGCTGGTGTATATACTCTCTGGTGATACGCTGGTGACACTGCTACTGCTGGTGTATATATACTCTGGTGATACACTGTGACACTGCTGCTGGTGTATATACTCTCTGGTGATACTGCTGCTGCTGGTGTGTATATAATCTGGTGATACACTGTGACACTGCTGCTGCTGGTGTATATACTCTCTGGTGATGCACTGTGACACTGCTGCTGCTGGTGTATATACTCTCTGGTGATACACTGGTGACGCTGCTGCTGGTGTGTATATACTCTCTGGTGACACTGCTGCTGCTGGTGTGTATATACTCTCTGGTGATACGCTGGTGACACTGCTGCTGCTGGTGTGTATATACTCTTTGGTGATACACTGTGACGCTGCTGGTCTATATACTCTGGTGATACACTGTGACACTGCTGCTGGTGTATATACTCTCTGGTGATACGCTGGTGACACTGCTGCTGGTGTATATACTCTCTGGTGATACGCTGGTGACACTGCTGCTGCTGGTGTATATACTCTCTGGTGATACGCTGGTAACACTGCTGCTGCTGGTGTATATACTCTCTGGTGATACGCTGGTGATACTGCTGCTGGTGTGTATATACTCTGGTTATACACTGTGACACTGCTGCTGCTGGTGTGTATATACTCTCTGGTGATACACTGTGACACTGCTGCTGTGTATATACTCTCTGGTGATACACTGTGACACTGCTGCTGCTGGTGTGTATATACTTTGGTGACACTGCTGCTGCTGGTGTGTATATACTCTCTGGTGATGCACTGTGGTGCTGGTGCTGCTGGTGTATATATACTCTGTGTCACCAGGAGCAGTGTCACCATGGTCACACACTGTTCCTGGTGACACTGCTGCTGCTGATGTATTTATCCTCTCTGGTGATACACTGTGACACTACTGCTGGTGTGTGTGTATATGTGTATGTATGTATGTATGTATGTATGTATGTATGTATGTATGTATGTATATATATATATATATATATATGAGTATAAGCCGACTTTTTCAGCACATTTTTCTATACTGAAAAAGCCCCCCTCGGCTTATACTCGAGTCAATGGCTGCAGCAGACGCCGTGGGCTGTGTGGGCGTCCGCTGCAGCCTGCTCTAGGGACAGACACTAGAGGTCATTATTGACCTCTAGTGTCTGTGCGCGTTGCTATGGGAGAGACGTCATGACGTCTCTCCCATAGAGATGATCGGGTGCCGGGGAGCGGGCAGACAGACGGAGCGGAGCAGCAGAAGAAGCGGTCGGGAAGCAGGAGCGGGGCAGTGGTAAGTATTGTTTTTGTGTGTGTTTGTAAGCGGCGACGGGGGCACTGCAACGGGGCAAAGAAAGAAGGGGGCACAACTACTGGGGGCAATGAAAGGGGGCACAACTACTGGGGGCCAAGAAAGAGAGGGCATAACTACTGGGGGCAATGAAAGAGGGGGCACAACTACTGGGGGCAAAGCAACGGGGGCATGTTTTTATCTGGCACTGTGGGGGGATATCTGTCACTGGGGGTATATGTGGCACTGGGGGCACAACCCTAGCAACAAACATTACCCCCTGGCAACAAGCATAACACCTACCGCATGAAACCCCTGGCAACGAGCATGACACCCTGAGCACGAAAACCCCTGGCACCGTACATTTCCCACCCTAGGCTTATACTCGAGTCAGTAATTTTTCCCAGTTTTTTGTGGTAAAATTAGGTATCTCGGCTTATATTCGGGTCGACTTATACCCATGTGTGTGTGTGTGTGTGTGTGTGTGTGTGTGTGTGTGTGTATATATATATATATATACATACACATACATACATACACACACTCTGGTGATATACACTGTGACACTGGTGTATATATCCTCTTTGGTGATACACTGCTGCTGCTGGTGTATATATCCTCTTTGGTAATACACTGCTGCTGCTGGTGTATATATCCTCTCTGGTGATACACTCTGGCACTGCTGCTGCTGGTGTATATATCCTCTCTGGTGATACACTCTGGCACTGCTGCTGCTGGTGTATATATCCTCTCTGGTGATACACTGTGGCACTGCTGCTGCTGGTGTATATATCCTCTCTGGTGATACACTGTGGCACTGCTGCTGCTGGTGTATATATCCTCTCTGGTGATACACTGTGGCACTGCTGCTGCTGGTGTATATATCCTCTCTGGTGGTACACTGTGGCACTGCTGCTGCTGGTGTATATATCCTCTCTGGTGATACACTGGCACTGCTGCTGCTGGTGTATATATCCTCTCTGGTGATACACTGTGACACTGCTGCTGCTGGTGTATATATCCTCTCTGGTGATACACTGTGACACTGCTGGTGTATATATCCTCTCTGGTGATGCACTATGACACTGCTGCTGCTGGTGTATATATCCTCTCTGGTGATACACTGTGACACTGCTGCTGCTGGTGTATATATCCTCTCTGGTGATACACTGTGACACTATTGCTGCTGGTGTATATATCCTCTCTGGTGATACACTGGCACTGCTGCTGCTGGTGTATATATCCTCTCTGGTGATACACTGTGACACTGCTGCTGCTGGTGTATATATCCTCTCTGGTGATACACTGTGACACTGCTGGTGTATATATCCTCTCTGGTGATACACTGTGACACTGCTGCTGCTGGTGTATATATCCTCTCTGGTGATACACTGTGACGCTGCTGCTGGTGTATATACTCTCTGGTGATACACTGTGACGCTGCTGCTGGTGTATATACTCTCTGGTGATACACTGTGACGCTGCTGCTGCTGGTGTATATATCCTCTCTGGTGATACACTGTGACACTGCTGCTGCTGGTGTATATACTCTCTGGTGATACACTGGTGACACTGCTGCTGCTGGTGTATATATCCTCTCTGGTGATACACTGTGACACTGCTGGTGTATATATCCTCTCTGGTGATACTGTGACACTGCTGGTGTATATATCCTCTCTGGTGATACACTGTGACACTGCTGCTGCTGGTGTATATATCCTCTCTGGTGATACACTGTGACACTGCTGCTGGTGTATATACTCTCTGGTGATACACTGTGACACTGCTGCTGCTGGTGTATATATCCTCTCTGGTGATACACTGTGACACTGCTGCTGGTGTATATACTCTCTGGTGATACACTGTGACACTGCTGCTGCTGGTGTATATATCGTCTCTGGTGATGCACTGTGACACTGCTGCTGCTGGTGTACACTGGCACACTGATACACTGCTGCTGCTGGTGTATATATCCTCTCTGGTGATACACTGTGACACTGCTGCTGCTGGTGTATATATCCTCTCTGGTGATACACTGTGACACTGCTGCTGCTGGTGTATATATCCTCTCTGGTGATACACTGGCACTGCTGCTGCTGCTGTATATATCCTCTCTGGTGATACACTGTGGCACTGCTGCTGCTGGTGTATATATCCTCTCTGGTGATACACTGTGGCACTGCTGCTGCTGGTGTATATATCCTCTCTGGTGATACACTGACACTGCTGCTGCTGGTGTATATATCCTCTCTGGTGATACACTGTGACACTGCTGCTGCTGGTGTATATATCCTCTCTGGTGATACACTGTGACACTGCTGCTGCTGGTGTATATATCCTCTCTGGTGATACACTGTGACACTGCTGCTGCTGGTGTATATATCCTCTCTGGTGATACACTGTGACACTGCTGCTGCTGGTGTATATACCCTCTCTGGTGATACACTATGATACTGCTGCTGCTGGTGTCTATATCCTCTCTGGTGATACACTCTGGCACTGCTGCTGCTGGTGTATATACTCTGGTGATACCCTGTGACACTGCTGCTGCTGCTGGTGTATATACTCTCTGGTGATACGCTGGTGACACTGCTGCTGGTGTATATACTCTCTGGTGATATGCTGGTGACACTGCTGGTGTATATATAATCTGGTGATACACTGTGACACTGCTGCTGCTGCTGTATATATTCTCTCTGGTGATACACTGTGACACTGTTGCTGCTGCTGTATATACTCTGGTGATACACTGTGACGCTGCTGCTGGTGTATATATACTCTGGTGATACACTGTGACGCTGCTGCTGGTGTGTATATACTCTGGTGATACACTGTGACACTGCTGCTGCTGGTGTATATACTCTGGTGATACACTGTGACACTGCTGCTGGTGTATATACTCTCTGGTGATACACTGGTGACACTGCTGCTGCTGGTGTGTATATACTCTGGTGATACACTGTGACACTGCTGCTGGTGTATATACTCTCTGGTGATACACTGGTGACACTGCTGCTGGTGTGTATATACTCTGGTGATACACTGTGACACTGCTGCTGCTGCTAGTGTATATACTCCCTTGTGATGCACTGTGACACTTGCTGCTGGTGTATATACTCTCTGGTGATACACTGGTGACACTGCTGCTGCTGGTGTGTATATACTCTCTGGTGATACGCTTATGACACTGCTGCTGCTGGTGTGTATATACTCTGGTGATACACTGCTGCTGCTGGTGTGTATATACTCTCCGGTGATACACTGTGACACTGCTGCTGCTGGTGTATATACTCTGGTGATACCCTGTGACACTGCTGCTGGTGTATATACTCTCTGGTGATACACTGGTGACACTGCTGGTGCTGGTGTATATACTCTCTGGTGATACACTGGTGACACTGCTGGTGCTTGTGTATATACTCTCTGGTGATACACTGGTGACACTGCTGCTGCTGATGTATATACTCTCTGGTGATACGCTGGTGACACTGCTGCTGCTGGTGTGTATATACTCTGGTGATACACTGCTGCTGCTGGTGTGTATATACTCTCTGGTGATGCACTGTGACACTGCTGCTGCTGGTGTATATACTCTCTGGTGATACGCTGGTGACGCTGCTGCTGGTGTATATACTCTCTGGTGATACACTCTGACACTGCTGCTGGTGTATATACTCTCTGGTGATATGCTGGTGACACTGCTGCTGCTGGTGTATGTATACTCTGGTGATACACTGTGACGCTGCTGCTGGTGTGTATATACTCTGTGATACACTGTGACTTCTGCTGCTGGTGTGTATATACTCTCTGGTGATACACTGTGACACTGCTGCTGCTGGTGTATATACTCTCTGGTGATACACTGTGACACTGCTGCTGCTGGTGTATATACTCTCTGGTGATACACTGTGACACTGCTGCTGCTGGTGTATATACTCTCTGGTGATACACTGGTGACACTGCTGCTGGTATATATACTCTCTGGTGATACACTGGTGACACTGCT